>NW_026882274.1:0-40218 GCF_032173495.1 Musca vetustissima
TTTTACCAAACCTAGATCATGTCCGAAGATGGATCCCGTCGATCCACTCCTTCTGCTACCTCCCCCATAAAGTGTAAACCTTTTGAAAACTTGTTATTTCAATACCAAGCGAATGGAATGTCCGATTTGAACCAAACTTTGCAAATCGACATGTTTGTAACACTCCTAGTTCATGTCCGAAGAAGGGATCCACTCATTCTGGTACCATCCCCACAGAGTCAAAAATTTTGAAAATTGGTTAATTCAATATCAAACGAATAGAATGTTCGATTTGATCCAAACTTTGCACATCATAACATTTTCACAATGACAGGATCACGACCGAAGGTGGGGCCCATCGATCCACTCCTTCTGGTAGCTACTCCACAAAGGGTCAACATTTTGAAAAATTGTTAATTCGATATGAACCGAATGGAATGTCCGAATTGATTCACACTTTGAAAATCGTAATATTTATATCAAACGTAGATCATGTCCGAAGAGGCAACATTTTTAAAATTCGTTAATTCAGTACCACCAAATCTATTAAGCGAATAATAAAACAAGGGGTTTACATCTGTCGGCGATTTTTAAACCAGTGTGTAGAAATTTTGTAGACTTCCGCAAGCCATAGGCTGGGGCTATGGTCGTCAACACCGACTGACACCTTATTACTTGTTTTGGCTTATGATTTATGAGATTATTAAATTCTATATTTTGTCAATACTTTTTTTCTGTCATCTTACAAAATACCTATTGTCCTATGGAATTATAAAATGGTCATCTATGAGAAGACCTTTTGATCTGCTATAAGAAAAAAAATACTGCAGTCAGCTGTAAAAGTTATCTAAACCCCGTTTTAAAAGAGTTTGTGATAAGAAGAAAAAGCTAGGGGTTTGAATGAAATAAATAAATTTTATAAAATAACTATTTGAAATATTTGCATGTATTCTTAAGAGTATATTTTTTTGAAAATTGGTATAAAATATTTCACGATATGTCCTCTCACTGTAAGGGAGAGAGACGCCATAAATTAAGTCTAAATGTTCCTTATTGATTTAAATTGTCTAACTTATTTTTATTTTTTTTTTTAGTTTACAATCCAATCCCTCTCAAAATAGTAGATTTTTGTATACATTTTTACAACTCCAAACAACTCCAACTTAACCCCATTTAACATGTTATAAATATAAAACTCCCCACACCAAAACACACACCGAAGTCCAACACAAAATAAAAATTAGACATTTTTTTAAAACTCATTCTATGACAGATTTAAAACTAAACGAAAAAAAAAATAAGATGCGACTTTTTTAATACATTTTTTTATTATCCTTTTTCTTCATCTTTGAAACACATAAAAAAACGAAAACTTAATAGTAGAAAACAAATAACGAGCAAATTCGAAAATAAATCTTTCTTTTTTAATTTTTTATAAACGAAACAATTTCAATAAATAATAACAACAAATAAAAAAAAAATAAAAGCATATATATTATATATTTCAATAAACCGAAAAACAAACAACAACAATAAAGTCTACATGAATAACAAAACAAAAAACAATTTTTATTTATTATTTAATAATTTTTATGTTATATAGAAATTAAAGTAACAGAAAAAATAAATAAAATCGATAAAAATAAATAAATATTATTACTACGCTTTATAAAAGAAAAAAAAAAACAGAGAGAAAAACTTAAATTCATTATAAAAGAAAATAACATTAAAAAAATTATATATAAATTCAAATATATACTTATATTATTGATACGAAGGTAATATATATAATAATAACAAATATAACAAAATAAAAAACAAATAAAGAATACATTTAAAAAATAAAAAAAATATAAAATAAAAACTAAATGTTATAATGAAACAAAAAGGAAAACCAAAACAAAAACACAGAAAGAAACAAATAAAAACAAAATTAATGTGAAATAATTCTTAATTGAAAGGTGTTATTTTTATATAAGGACAATGTTTCAAATTAGGCAATCCTATTCTAAAATAAACTCCTCTGAAAATAATTACAGGTGGGAACAGAAGGTATTCCAGCCAATATTTGAAACAACAACTTACGGATGAAAAATATACTATGTGTACCCCACGGTAAGTAAAGCGTCACCCTATAGTGAAATATTAAAAAAAAAACAAGTAAAAAGTGTCAGTCGGTGTTGCCGATCGATGTATAACACCAGTTTATGTTTTCCGGAGGTCAACGGAATTACTACACATTGATTTTATTATTCGCTTTATATAAGGTGTATGTTTTTTATCGAATAGTTGAAGAGGTACGAGATAAGGCTGTTCTATAGAAATATATGTTTGAGCGGAAGGTAACAGAAGGAATCGACCAATGGGTCCCATCTTCGGACATGACATAGATGTGGAAAAAGTATTACGATGTGCAAAGTTTGGCTCAAATCGGTGAATTAACAAATTTTCAAAATTTTGACACTTTGTAGGAGAGGTACTAGAAGGAGTGGAGAGGTACTAGAAGGAGTGGTCCCATCTTCGGACATGATATATGTTTGGTAAAGGTATTGTCATTTGTATAGCTTGGATCAAATCGGGCATTCCATTGCCTTAATATTGGATTTATAAAAATTTGAAAAAAGTTAACCTTTGTAAGGAAGGTACCAGCAGGAGTGGATTGATGGGTCCCATCTTCAGACATGATCTAGGATTGGTTAAAATAGTACGATGTATAAAGTTTGAGTCAAATCCCACATTGAATTCGCTTGGTATTGAATTGACAAATTTTTAAAAATATTGACACCTTGTTTGGAAAGATCCCGAAGAAGTGGACCGATGAGTCCCATATTCGGATATGATCTACAATTAGTAAAAATATTCCGATATGTAAAGGTTGAGTCAAATCGGACATTTGCATTCGCTTGGTATTGAATTAACAAATTTTCAAAATTTTGACTCTTTATGGGGAAGGTACAAGAAGGTGTTGACCGATAGATCCCATCTTTGGGCATGGCCTAGGATTGGTAAAAATATTACGATGTAACTTTTGGGCCTAATTGGACATTCCATACATTTCGGATATACCATTCGTTTAATATTGAATTGAAAAAAAATCCACTCGCCCACAAATGGTCAACATTTGTGGGCAAGTGGACCGATGAGTCGCAACTTCGGACTTGATCTAGCCAAGGTAAAAATATTATTATGTGCACTGTTTGGAAATCGGAAATTCCATTCGCTTGATATGGGTTTAACAAATTGTTAAGATTTTTAAACTTTGTAGGTAAGGTTTCAGAAGGAGTGAACCAATGGGTCCCATCTTCGGACTTGCTAAAAGTCTTGGTAAGGATAATAGGTTGTGCAAAGTGTGATTCAAATCGAATAGTCTGTGATATTACAAAATTAATTTTCCGCAACATGTTGACCATTTTGTGTGGGAGGTACAAGAAAGTGGAGTGGACGGATATTTCCTATCTCCGAACTTGATTTAAGTTTGGAACAAAGACTGCGATGTGCAAAGTTTAGAAGAAATCGTTTATTCCCTTTGAGAGTTATCGTGTGCCCCAGACACGATTGACGGACATTTGTAAATCTACTACAAATAATATGAAACGGATTTGGCCAAAAGAAAAATGGGGTCTAAAACAATATTTCGACCAAAATTTTGCCCCTAGTTAGCCATAAGACTGAGGGTATAAAAACTTGTAGCGAAGTTGACATGGGCCAAATTGCCATCTCACAACTGATGGTCAATCTAAATGTCTTAATTAAAAAACTCCAAACTTCTTTCCATGTAGGACCCAAAATAGCTAAATTCGCTTTCTTTGGTTTCAGTTGATAAGATCGTGGATAGAAGCCAAAAGCCTCTAAATGTTCATTTAAAAAATCTCCACAGACCTGCTTCACTTCGTTTCAGGTAAACATGCTATCCAATAGAATTCCCAAAACACATATTCCATTCGTTACAAATAATAACAGAACGTCTTTTTTTTATTATTATTTATCTAAAAAAAACTACAATCACAACAAATTGTTTAACATTTCACTTAATTTACAAGATACTACAATAAAAAAATACATATAAGGGATTTAAGAAAAAATAAATGCAATAGATATGACACCCATAGATATATTTATACAAAATTAAGAAAAAAGGAATTAATTTTTAAAATAAATGCAATTTTTAATCTGGTACAATTAGCAGGGCCAGGCCATTAGGTTTCCACTTAATTCTTCTCCTCCTCTTCCTCTTCAAAGGTAATAACAGCAGCACCCTTGGCAACATTGGAGCCCTCAGCACCACCAATTGATTTAATAACAGCATCCTTAGGGGCCTTCAAAATATGTTCCATTTTCATGGCAATCAACACCGCCAAATTATCACCCTTCTTAACCTTATCACCAGATTTTACCAAAACCTTTTCCAAAACACCTGGCATGGGAGCGACAACCTTCGAACCAGCACTACCCAATTGATCGACGGCAGCATTGAGGAATTTCGGTTGTACCAATTCAAATGTCAATTTGCCATTGTCCAAAAACACTGTCACTTCCGATTCATCAATATAGGCATTATAGGTGGAAATATTATTGGCAATATTTGAACGTATCTTAAGACGTTCACCATCCACAATACGATCAGCTTTCACCGAATACCAGCTGCCATTATCGATTTGTATTTCAATTTGTTCACCATTAAATTTAACATTAACTTGATAGGTTTTATCGTTGGCCTTAAGGGTGTATTGGCGTATGAGGTCATAGTTTAGACGTAAGTTGGGAGAGGCAGCGAAGGGATCGGCGTTGTTCAAAGTGTTCACCTGTGATGCTTGCAATTCATTGAAGACCAAGGAGAGGGCTGCCTTGCACAATTCGTTGTCGGAAATTTGAATTGGTGGGAAGAGAGTGTCGAAATGTTGATCGATGAAACCTGTGTGGACATTACCCGATTGGAATTCAGGATGTGATGCCAAATCGATTAGGAAATTGATGTTGGTTTCCAAACCGGTGATCTGTAATGAATACAAACATAAAAAATGATATGCAGATCCTTTAATAGAAGGCTAAAAAGCTTTTCCAATTGAAAAATAAAAAGGCCTTCCAAGAGAAGATTTTAATCTCTTCTTATTGAAGACTAGGACTTCTAATTTAAGGCTTAAAAGATCTTCTAATAGGAGGTTTTAGGGACTTTTATTAGAAGCCTTAAAACATGTTCAAATAGAACACAAACATTTTTTAGAGGTCTTTTGATATAAGAATAAGAAGTCCTCTAATAAAAGACTAAAAACGGTCCTCTAACTAGAGATTTAAAACATAAAAATGTCTTCTTAGCAACTTCGAACTGGACATCATACAGGATAAATTTTTACAAAAGCCCAAAAAAAGCATTTCACTAGAAAACTCTAGGGGACTCATAATGTCATTTTCTTGTATCTCTTAATGCCTCCTTTTAGAAAAAAAAACTTCTTTCCATGTAGGACCCAAAATAGCTAAATTCGCTTTCTTTGGTTTCAGTTGTCAAGATCGTGTATAGAACCCAAAAAGTTCGACGAAGGCCAAATAACTTTCTCCCAAATAATTGTCAATCCAAACATTTTCTTTTAGAAGACTTCAAAGACCTACTTCATATTCAGGCAAATAGGATTTTCCATAGCATTTATGTAAAAAATTCTTGGGGATTCCTAAAGTCCTCCTTTTTCTTGTATCTCTTCATGTCTTCCTTTAGAAAAAAAACCCTCTAGAAGTCTTTATTTAGGAAATTAAAAAAAACTTTCTTCGATTTTCGGTTCCTCATTTTAAATACAATTTTCTTATATTCCAAACCTCTAACTCGGGAGCCTGCATATACAAGGACGTTTTACCCGCTTCTGATACTACCTACGGTACTACCCATATCAAGTGTCCCAAACTTACGATGATAGAGGAGGAGCTGGTCATCTCTGTATAGAAGATCTTATTCATTCAAAGTGGCTGCATTGCTCGGAGGCCTATATTTGGCCCGAATTAACCTTTCAATGTCTGTTTCGTGCAAAAGGCTACCTCTAACTAAATTCCAAACTTCTACTCACATGATATTCTCGCAGGCGAGCAATCAGGCTATTCAAAGCCTGTGAACGATTTTCACCCCATAAAACCAATTTTTAGAAAAAAAACCCTCTTGAAGTCTTTATTTAGGAAATTAAAAAAAAACTTTCTTCGATTTTCGGTTCCTCATTTTAAATACAATTTTCTTATATTCCAAACCTCTAACTCGGGAGCCTGCATATACAAGGACGTTTTACCCGCTTCTGATACTACCTACGGTACTACCCATATCAAGTTTCCCAAACTTACGATGATAGAGGAGGAGCTGGTCATCTCTGTATAGAAGACCTTATTCATTCAAAGTGGCTGCATTGCTCGGAGGCCTAATTTTGGCCCGAATTAACCTTTCAATGTCTGTTTCGTGCAAAAGGCTACCTCTAACTAAATTCCAAACTTCTACTCACGTGATATTCCCGCAGGCGAGCAATCAGGCTATTCAAAGCCTGTGAACGATTTTCACCCCATACAACCAATTTGGCAATCATGGGGTCGTAATGCACCGAGACTTCGTCACCTTCACGGACACCGGTTTCAACACGAACCAAATCACTAGCTTGAGGAGTGGCCAAATAACGTAATGGACCAGCACCGGGGAGGAAACCACCACGAGGATTTTCAGCATAAATACGAGCCTCAAAGGCATGGCCCTTACGGGTAATTTGTTCCTGAGTTACGGGTAAAGGTTCACCGGCAGCAATACGTATTTGCCATTCAACCAAATCGGTGCCGGTAATCATTTCCGAGATTGGATGCTCCACCTGAAGACGGGTGTTCATTTCCATGAAATGGAAACTCAGGTCTTCCTTGTCCATAATGAATTCAACGGTGCCGGCACCTACGTAGCCCACGGCTTTGGCGGCACGCACGGCGGCTTCGCCCAATTCACGACGTAATTCTTCGGATAAGCCGGGCTAAAAAGAAAGGACGTTATTGACATAAATTTTCCGAAAAACAAATTGAAATTTTAACAGGAGACTTACCGCCGGGGCCTCTTCAATAATCTTCTGATGACGTCTTTGCACAGAACAATCTCTTTCCCACAGGTATACAGCATTACCATACTGATCGGCAAACACTTGAACCTCAACATGGCGGGGTGAACGAACATAACGTTCCAATAGCACCGAACTATCACCAAATGATTTTTGTGATTCAGTGCGCGCGGAATTTAAAGCATCCATAAAATCTTCAGGTTTATCAGCAATACGCATACCTTTGCCACCACCACCACGCACAGCCTTAATCATCAAAGGGAACCCGATCTTTTTAGCCTCCTGCTGCAAACGTTCATCCGACTGATCCTCGCCATGATAACCATTAATAATTGGTACACCAGCAGCATCCATAATGTGTTTACTGGTACTCTTAATACCCATATCACGAATGGCAGAGCTAGGAGGTCCCATAAAAATGACACCTTCCTTTTGGCAGAGTTCAGCAAACTCGACGGATTCGGATAAGAAACCATAACCGGGGTGGATGGCTTGACAACCAGCCTTTTTGGCAATTTCTATGATACGATCACCGCGCAGATAAGATGAGGCGGATGCAGCCTCACCCACACGATAGGCTTCATCAGCATATTGGGTGTGCAAAGATTTCTCATCGGGATCAGAGTACACGGCCACAGTGCGGACACCTAATTTGCGGGCAGTTTTAATAACACGACAGGCAATCTCACCACGGTTGGCGATGAGGATTTTATTGATTGGCCTGACGGAGGGTGTTGCTTTGGCGGAGTAACATCTGAAAGGTAGAAAAAAAAAACAACAACGTTAACGATAACAAGAAGCAAAAACAAACATGAACTTCAAAACATTTATGTAACAACGTTCTCTGCAGAACGTTAAAAAACAACAAGTGTTTTTTTTCAGTTATTGATCTTCAAAATCAAATCGATAATTTAATATTAATTTTTTTAGATAATAGTTCTTTTTTAATAGCACTCACCTTATATTTCTTAAATTCCTAATTAGTTGTGTATACATTTTATTTTATAAAAATTTCGTCTTAAACTATTATTGCACACCTGCGGAATTTGCAAGATCTTTTCCGTCTTATCTCAATAGGGAATAGGGAACGAACTAGTTCATTGGAACTATTCCGAGAAAGGAACGAACGGAACTAGTTCCAGTTCTTTAATTAATATAATTCCTTTCTCTGATCCAGTTCCTTTTTTGAACTATTTGAAGCAAAGGAACTATAAAGAGCAAAGGAACTATATGGAGCAAAGGAACTATATATGGAAAAACGAAAAAAAAAAATAATAAAAGAGAGAGAGAGAGATTCAAAAGAACAGTGGGAAGCCTCCAAGACTCCAGCCTTCATAAAATTCGCTTGTTAATCGTCGTTCTGGCAAGACTCAAGCGACGTCGTACGCAAACCTTCGCCAACAAATGGTCTGTTCCAGTACTTTTTATACCCTCCACCATAGTATGGAGGGTATATTAATTTTGTCATTCCGTTTGTAACTCATCGAAATATTCATTTCCGACCCTATAAAGTATATATATTCTTGATCAGGGTAAAATTCTAAGACGATCTAGCCATGTCCGTCTGTTGTAATCACGCTATCTTCTGAAGGAATTGAGATAGGGTGCTGAAATTTTGCATAGGGTTGTCTTTTGTCTGCAGGCAGGTCAAGTTCGAAGATGGGACATATCGGTCCACGTTTAGGCATAGCTCCCATATAAGGGTACCCCCCAATTTTCGGTATTTTGGGGTTCTTGAGCGCGTTTTTCAAGCGAATTTGTAGTAAATGTATCCACAAAAAATTATAAATATAGGTCCACTTTTTCTTGTAGCCCCCATATAACGGTACCTCCTAATTTTCAGTATTTTTTGGGTTTTTATCGTATTTTTCACCGAATTGGCTGTAATTTAATATTTTGAGTTCTTAGCAGGTACCAAATCTCTCCACAAAAAAATTTAAATATAGGTCAATTTTTTCGGATATCCCCCATATAAGGGTACCCCCCAATTTCGGTATTTTGGGGTTCTTGAGCGCGATTTTCAACCGAATTCGCTGCAATTTTGTACATTGGGTTCATATTGCGTACCAAATATCTCTACTAAAAATTATAAATATCGGCCCACTTTTTCTGGTAGCCCCCATATAAGGGCACCCCAAATTTTCGGTATTTTGAGGTTCTTAAGCGCGATTTTCAACCGAATTCGCTGAAATTTGGTACAGTGGGTTTATATTGGGTGCCAAATATCTCTATTTAAAATTATAAATATCGGTCCACTTTTTCATTTCAAATACCTGTCAGTATACCTGTGGTGGAGGGTATCCAAAGTTCGGCCCGGCCGAACTTAACGCTTTTTCACTTGTTTAATAGTAAAGCTAGTAAAAGGGAAACATTTCAAGTCTCAGAGTACAAAATAATTTGAAAAGTTCGGGAACGCAAATCTAGTAAATATGCCAAAATTAGATGGCAATACTTCAAAATCAACATAACAAAAAGTTTACAAAGAGAAAGCCATTTTGTTTTGTGCTCTCTTAAATTTGATTCAATGCTTTACCAGTTTTATGGGTTCAGGAACGGTTTTCGAGTAAAAAGTTGCAAAACTTGTAAAATTAGTAGATTCTTTTAGGTTTTGGAACGGAGCTAAAATAAAAACGACCACTGAAAAAATTGAAAAACGTTCCACCTGCTGGTGGAATGGGAGGAGAAGACAAAATGGCCGATAAAGATGAACTCAAAATGGTATAACCGAAAGTTTACGAATGAGGTGGGATAGAGATTAAATGGAAACCGTGTTGTTTACGAATGAGGTTTAGGCAAATTATGATTAGGGATAAGTAAATCGATTTCGGACTAATCGATTTTTGTATTGAAAAGTCTAAAACTCGAAATCGACTTGTGATCTTTAAAGACATCGAAAAGTCGACTTTAGATTTTCTTCATAAATAATTGGTTTACTATTAGCCCAAAAATTACACATCCCGGAACTTTATTTTATCAGTTGACGACAATTCTTATACAAGTTAAATTTTTAGTCAATTTTGCATTAGTCGATAAAAGTCGAAAATCGAATCTGAACTGGTTGGACCAAATCGGATGATCTAAAAATCGACTTGTTTGTCAATGAAAAAGGAAAAGTCTAAAAATCAACTTTTTGATCAGAGGCAGAAATCGAAAATTCTTTCACGCTCGACTACATATCCCTAATCATAATAAACAGCTGTTCAGAGTCTCACATTTGTTATCAACGGCGTCATGATATTTTGTGTTCTTGGGTGTTATCGAAAAATCGATATTTTTTCATTGGTCAGCTGCTGTATAACAGTTAGTACATTCGTTAGCTTAATATAAAATTCAAAATGGACTCAGCAAGGCCCAATTGGACATTTGTGGAATATTGAAAAAACAAAAACTGTGAAATATTAAGACAACATTTCCGTGGGTTCTAAAATGGGTGATAAAATACATTTTAGATTGGAAGCACTACTAGTGCTAATTTTCAATAAGCTACTACTTGTCAATGCCCAAGCGATAATAATGACGCCGTTGTTAAAGGGCTTTGCAGCCATGCATTCTGTATCGACTACTTTTTAATCAGCTGTATAATAGTTTCGTTTTTTTTTTTAATTTTTTCAAATAGAATTTTGTGAAAAAAATCATGGAATAAATTGTAATAAAACCAGTGAGCGGAGCAGTATAGTCGGACGGGGCCGACCATACGATACCCTACACAACTACCACGAACTCTAACTTTCTGAAGATATTTATTCCGAGTCTGAGTAATATTTCCTGATATTTGCCCCCTCTTGCCCGATTAGAGGTCAACAACACCTCTTCCTTACTTTTTCGAATATTCAGTACAGTCCTTCTAATTACTTGTCCAGATTAGCTTCACGGTGGGATGTGTTGCGATTTTCGGATTATACTCGACTTGAAAACACCCAAAAAATAAGTTTTCGGTCCATTTCATCCCAAAATTTTAATCTGATCATCACCGAAAATTGTAGGCGTTGTTCTTGACCATAACTGGAACTTCATGAAAAATTTTAAAGCCATCAGCGCGATATTTCCCCCTCTAATGTGGTAATGGTTACTAAATAGTGTCTGAATACGTAAGCACCTGTAAATATTTGACTGTAACTCCCACATCTGAGTAGATACATCACTATATTTGGTATCAAGTTAAAGGCCAACCACTCCCCTTGGATATGCTATCAACTCCTCGGGTCTACATCCTCCAGGAGTAAATATATATGCCATAGAATACAAATTTTGTAATTTTTCACACAAAAGTCAGGGTCCATTTGACCCGCTAAATATTGACCGATCTTTATCAAAACATGCATGCTTATTCTCTGGCCCGATCCCCTTCTCCATGCAAAATTTCACGATGTTCGGGCCATTATTGCGGCCTCTGGAGCGACCAGAAAAACCGACAAAAATTTAGTATTTGGTCCATTTCATCCCCTAAATATTAATCGATCTTTTCCAAAAACAATAGGGGTCTTCATTGGCCAGAACCCATCCTACATGCAAAATTTCGTGAAGATTGGTCCATAACTGTGGACTGTATCGTGTTTACAAATTATAATGGACAGACGGACGGACACACATGTCTAGATCGACTCAGCTAGTCGAGATATGACGATCGGTATACTTAAAATTGGGTCTAGGACCAATATTTCGCGGCGTTACAAACATTTGGGGCTGCACAAAGCTATAATACCCTGACAACATAGTTGTGTAGGGTATAAATATGTACTAAAACGGTGACAAGAAAAATTGTGTTTATTTATTTTGTACATATATTAATAACTGGTCTGTTCCTGTACTGAAAGAACCGATTTGATTCAACCTTTGCAAATCATGTCCGAATATGAGACCCATCGGTCTCATATTCTGGTATCTCCCCTAAAATGGGTCAAACTCTCAATAATTTCTTAATTCTATATCTAGCGATGGAATGTCCGATTTGGTCTAAACTTTGTACCATATAATATTTTTACCTACTTGTAACTCCCCCACAAAGTGTCAACATTTTAAAAATTGTTAATTCAGTATCAAACGGATGGAATGTCCAATTTGATCCAAACTCAGCAAATCATAATAATTTTCGATACGTAGATCATGTCCCCGCAAACATTCAAAAATAATTTTCTATAGAATTTCTCTTTGATAAAAACATAAAACTAATAATAAAATCAGTGCATAGTAATTCCGTCCTGCTAATCGGTGATAACGTATCATGCGAAGCGCAAGATCCCCAGTTTTCGATTACCACCCCTCTCCTTAGAAGCAATTACCTTGGTACAATCCATGACCACAAACTAACGTGGAAGAGGAATGTTAGGAAACGCACGTCTTATAGTGCTCTACTCCTTACATCTAGCTGGTATGTCGTTATTTACAGACGGGTGGAATATAGAGGAATGTACTGGTGCAGGTGTTTACTGCAAGGAACTACCCATCTACAACTCATATGAACTAAAAGATTTTTCTATCGTTTTTTTTTTCAGACAGAAATCCAATCATGAAAGCGGATACAGTAACATAGAAGGGAATGAGATAGCCGATGAGCTTGCTCGATTGAGGGATTGGCTACTTTATTGGCAAAATCCGTATGAACTATTTTGAGGTAGTCGACAAGAGAATGTCAATGAAACCTGGATGCAAACCATCTGGCCTGAATTCTCTCGCCGCTGTTTCATAGTAAGAGAGATAGATAGAAATCATTGTGGGTATCATAACAGGTCACTGCAGGATTAGATATCTCACTTCTAAATGGGTCATTAATGGAGTGGATTATTGGCGTCTATGTGAGAATGAAGAAGAGCAAGAAACAATGGAGCATTTACTCTGTAGGTGCCCATCGCTAATTAGGAGAAGACACTGACAGTTTGGTAAATATGGAATTGATAATTTAGCATTCTTCTCCGGAATATAACCCAAATTGATCCTTAAATGGGAAACACATAAGAGGACTTCAGGATTGGAATTTACATTCATACAAAGCCAACTTAACATGCAAGGCCTGAATCCTCGTATGTGTCCCCCCTTTAGCTTTGTTAAAAATCTGACATGGCTAAAATAGTTTTTTTAACACTGCACAGTTGTCGCAATCACAAAATTTTTGGCCAAAATTATTTTTTTGAAGTTTCATATTTTTATAATTTTTTTGCGCGGAATAATAAAAAACACTTCAAACCATCCGAAAATAATTGGTTTCTCTAAATACCATTAATAGCCGCTCGTTGGTGTAATGCTAAAGTTGAAAATTTTTTGTATAAAAAATAGAACAGACTGTGTGCTGTAAAATATATACTTTTTGGTGTGCTGTGTGGTCGAATGGGTATACGAAATTCAGACCAAAGTTATTATGAATCTGGAAGCTGATAATAAGTGCTTTCATAATATATAAAGAAAGAACGAAGAAAGTTGTAATATCTGGGTAGGGAGATAAAAGTTTGTGTGTATATTGCAAATTATTTTTTACAAATATTTTTGAAATATTCTTAAACTTTAGAAAAAATGTAAAAATATCGTCTACTCCAAAAAATTTTTGGAAGCTGGCAGGGGTATGTACTATCATATTCAGGTGAAATATTTTGCCTTATTTTGCCTTTTTTAGAAAAAAATGTATTTTTCTACTTTAAGTTGAGTGAAATTTTTTATAAATTGATGTTTTTATTGTATATAGTATTGAACTGAAAATGTGGGATAAAGACAAAGTTTCATCCGATTTTTCTTAAAATTGATATTTAAGGTTCGCGTTGACGTTCCTAAAGTTGGTGGTTTTGGTTCCACTAATGATGGTAACACATCCCGTCGTGCTTGTGGTAGTTACCAGAAGTTTGCTCAAATTATCGGAATTAAAGAAGAGCTTGTTTACCGCCTTCATATAATTCTTGTATGTTTAACATGTCAATTTCCCCTTGATTTGGAAAAATTTGAAAAATACTGTTTCGAAACAGCTAAATATATTCAGGGCCATTATCCTTGGGTAACGATGACACCAACAGTGCACAAGGTCTTGATTCATTCTAAGCAAATAATGCAGAATGTTGTGTTGCCAGTTGGATGTTTTGGAGAGGATGCTGCTGAATGCAGAAACAAAATATATAAAAATGACAGATTATTACACGCTAGAAACAGTAGTCGTGTCAATAATCTCACAGACGTATTTAATAGAGCATTGGATACATCTGATCCACTTATATCATCTATACGCCTAAACGCCCACTTACAAGAAAGAAAGCGATTAAACCTGCCATCTGAAGTAATCGAATTGTTAGTTTGTGAACTAAACGATGAATTACGACCCGCGAATGATACTGATTGTGATGAAACCACAGATGAAGAATTCGAAGAAGAATATGGCGATGAAAATATAGTTCTGGAAAACGAAATATCTACATATCAATTCAATAATTAATTAATTTAAAACTTAATAGAGTTCTTTTATTTTCTTTACTTAATAGTATAAAACAACCTTCTTTAGCCTGTTTTAAGTCATACTTTTATAAAAAGAGTAAATTTCGAATTATGTTTACCGCATTTTATTTTGTTTTACAACTCATGTTTGTACTAAAACATCACATTTTGTACCCTAACATTTTGTATGCCTTTGCATATCTAAAAACCTAATAAATAGTACTATATTGTACCTTATGATTGCAGAAACGCGTTTTAACGGATTTGCAATATATATTAATATTATTATAATAAATATTAATCTATTTATAAACGAAAAGTATACATTATGTCGTATTAAATAATTTTGGCCAAAAAAATTTTAATTGGGACAACTGTGCACTGTTTCTAAACTTCGTCTATCTCTCCCCCTCCTCTTATCCACTTTCCGATAATCGTTTCATTTTCAAAATGAGCACAATGAACATATGTCTCTGAGTGAACGGCTGTCAAGAAAGCCGTACATCCCTTAACCTAACCCAATGCCGTAGGCCTCCGCAAACCTGGGGCTGAGTGCATACATCTGTCGGCAGCACCGGCAGACAAACTTTTACTTGTTCAATATATTCACCTGTAGTAATTTGGTATTTTAGGTTTTCAATGCGTACAAAATATTCTTACTAAAAATTAACAATGTTGATCAACATAATACCCTTTAATATTCGTTCTTTTGAAGATTTTTCAAGTGGAAGTGGCTATAATTTGACATCGGATTCCTAGTGAATAATAAATAATTTATAAAAAGTCCCGATTATGTTTTCCAACTAGAGTGTCTGTAATTTGGAACACTATTTTTTGGAGCATGAATAATGTTTGTGGTAAAATTAAGTTCATTAAACGCTTTTGAATGTATAGTTCGTGACATTATTGTCTTAGGGACCGCCAAGCTATAGATATATTACAGAAAGAGCTTAAAAACCAAGTGAATATCATTAGAGTTAGTCGACCGGTATCTAAAGAATCCCTTCCTGACGGTCGAAGCTGATCGTGTTTTGGTCACATCACCTTATACAAAGTAGTTAAGGTCAATAATAATCTGCTGATTTGCATAGGAAGCATTTACTGTCTTCCTATGGAAATCAGCAGATTATTATTGACCTTTGACTCTCTTTCGGAAAGTGGTAATGCATGTATGCTGCTTATTTATTTCAAAATTCGTATAAAATAAACATACTCATCTTCTTGTCGCAACAAATAGCATCCACTAGTCATAGCCAGCATTTTTGTTAATCGATTACGTTTTGTCACTTTATGACAAAAAATCTCTTTCATTTTTTTCTCGTTTTACACTTTTTTTTCGGCGTAAAATCCCATGACTAATAACTGCGTATCAATGAATTACTGCATGAATGGATGGATGGATTGGTGGCTGGGTCATCAATACCTCCTCTTCATATGGTTACTAATCAACAATTTAAAATACAGTGAAAGATACAAACATTTACACTTTATCACCTCATATATTTGTTTGCGGACAGGAAATACAATAACGCATTTATTTATTATAAACGAACGAACTACTGAAACAACGAATAAAAAAAAACAGTAGAAGTTTGAAAACGAGGGCGCCTTGAAAATATGATTTACTACTCAAAAATTATTCAAGAAAAAATAAAATGATTAAACAAATGAAGTGATTAAAACAAAAGAGAATAAATTAGTAAAAAAGAACGACATGAGAAAGAAACAATAACAGTAAGTAATAAATAAAATAAAGTTTCAAATTAACAGAATATATAATTGGCCGGAATAAAAGAGTTTCTCTTATAAATCGCCATTGAGAAAAAAGTGTCGGAACAGTGTTGTCAACATCAAATGGAACAAGAAAAACGTCTTTAAATTCGCTGGGATGAGCATTTCATCATGAGGTGGACGTTCAACATTCTCAAAAATTGTTATAAAGTTCCACTTCATTCTCCTTTTGATCCAGTCGTTCATTTTTACTCCCGATAGATCTTCATAATTTGTAGTTTGTCAATTTAGACCTTCAGTCGAAAGTAGGTGTACCTCCACCGTTCGTTATCCAAAAATTATTTGGGTAGTTTTCAATAACTTTCTTAAATGTTGTTCGCCCTCTAATTGCATCAAATAGTAGTTGAAAGCTACGAAGAAAGTTTTAAAAACTCTGACTGACATATCCTGAGGCAAAGATAAGGTAACTTTGGTAACGACAAAGATACACAGTTGATATCATTGACAACACGTCAAAATAATTGCAACGAGTTGTTTACAGATGACGAGCTTCGACCACCTCCATGAGGAGACCAGGATGCTCTTAGAAAATCAGCATCATTACGCTGTGGTAATTGATCCACCTCCGCGACACACCTGTCAAAACTTTTGGTTCTATTGTGAAGGCATTTAAGATGACAATCGAACGATGCCAGCGATCTTCATCAAATCTGAGCATTAAGAGACGGTCTCCGCAGTCATACTTTGCTACAGATGCAATTAAGTCCTAAACCAACATCCTCCTCCGCATACAGTTTGAGGCTTTTTTGAGTCCCATTCTGGCACAGTTACGTTCCGGATTTAGTAATGTTCGAAATTCTTATCCAAAGTGCATTGTTACGGAAATTTTGTATATGTGTGCTTTCTGCCACTAATGCACTCAGGTAAAATATCATTTATTCAAATGTTTTAACCAATAGAGGTGACAGAATGTCTTCGGCTACCCTCTTCCAATCCGTTAATACATAAAATAATATATTTTCAATTTTCTACTAATAGCGAAGTGTTCTGGTTACTTGTGTATGCTTTAGTGGACTAATATTTAGCCAGGAAGGTATTACCAGACGGGATTCGAATAGAGTCATCTACGATAGATCAGGAGACGTGGTCTTGGTCACAGAAGTACAGAAATTCTTAATTATGAAGGAAGTTCTGAGATGAATGTACGTCCACAGACAACTATTAGACACGATCGGAAGACCATCAAAAGTGCAGATGAGTTGAAAATTGTGGCATAGGAAATGTGGATATATCGACGAACGAATTCTGATTCATAAATTATAAAGCAGGAATTTCTGAAATGAATGAATACTGGCAGATAACTATTAAACATGGTCAAAAGAAGACAAGTTGCATATTTGTATTATCTCATGAGGAATTACAAATGTGTATAATCTCCGAAGCAGAGGCAGAAGAGAGATGTACTGGCTTAAATATATTCAAGATTGGACAGTAGGGTGAGATGAAAAAACTGCAACCAACTTCAGACTGCTGTCATTTCTAATCCACTCGTCCGACAGCTGTTAAAATTCTTCCAGTGACAGCTAATTATGTTTATGTTTACAAGCGTACAAAAGCATAGAATTTCCCAGAAAAAAGTTATTCGTGATGGAATTCAAGCGTGATAGTGTGATTTCATAATATTTGGCTGGAAAACCACAAATGGCTATCATTAGAGCACTCCAACATATTGTTACGAATATAACTTTAGATTTAAGTTAATTTAGATGAATTCCGTTTATTTAAGAATTTTAATTGTAACGTAAATTTCTACTACGCAGTTTATTTGAATAACTTCACAACAACAACTACTGTATAGATTTTTCTACATCCTTCCATTTCCTCTTTCATTTTCTATTTTCTAAACGTCATTCCTCTTTCTTTGTTATTCCCTCGCCTGTATATGTGTTGTTGTTATTCCTCTTTCTTTGTTATTCCCTCGCCTGTATATGTGTTGTTGTTATTGTTTACTCAATGTAAGTTTGTATGTGTGTTTGTTGCATTGGTAGATTGTTCGTGATCTAGGTGTTACCAGATCGTCTAGAAACTTCTGTAGCGACAAGCAAGGCTCATATAAATAGGGGAAATGGAAAGGCAGTGAGTCAGTTGTGAATCAGATCGCGAATTGAAACCGTCGTGTAAAGTAAAGTGCAAAGTAAAGTTGTGTGAATAAAATCATTGTAATAATCGTAATCCGAAAGAACCTGCGTTTTATTTGGTACGAATTGTATCGGGAAATAAAACAACGTCTACACGGGATTTAGTAAAACCCAAGAACGTAACAATATAAATGTGAATACATCTTTTGTGTCTCGTACCATCGCTCGTAGCGTAGCCCGACGGAAGGATGGAAGTGAACGGAAGGAAACAACAACATAATGAGCTGTCACAGCAGAAATCGTTCGAAAAGTATAAAAGCGGTTTGATCGAAACCCACGTCGAAGTGGCCGAAAAAGCCTCATGAGCTGAACATATCGTAATATTCCATTCGGCAAATATTGAAAAATGAGCTCGGGGTAAAGCCATTGAAATTCCAAAAAGTGCAAGAACTTATACCGCAACAGAAAGAAAATAGAATCAAAAGAGCTGCTTCGCTTTGCCGAAAGTGGTGAACTGCTGAATTTGGTTTTCCCCGATGAAAAAACATTCGTTGTCCAGCAGTTTGTGAACAAACAAAATGATCGTGTTTACGTGCCAAAGAGGTCAGCTGAAAATGTGCAAATGTTGGCCACCAGAACTCAAGCGCCTATCATACTGATGGTGTGGGCCGCCATAACAGCCGAAGGTCGCTCTCCGCTCGTATTAATGGACCATGGCATCAGAATAAATGCCGAATATTATCACGAAAATATTTTGGAGGGTGTATTAAAGCCACCCAAGAATGGTTACAAAATGAGGCTCCTAGCTTCATTTCCAGCGCACAATGGTCACCAAAACTTCAGGATACCAATCGTGTCTGGAGTATTTTGAAAGCAAGGTTGGCACTAAAAAATACCAATGTGTCGATCACTAAGGGCTTGCTTGAAGTGATCGACACATTGGTATTTTTTATTGGGAATTGGCCAAAATATCGCAGATCAACATTCGGACAGCGTGTGACGGATTCATTGGCCATTTGAAGGCCATAATTCGTGCCATAGAGAATAAAAGTCGCATATTTGCTATATTTCATGAGAAATGAGAAATACAAATTTGTATAATCTATAATAAAAAGTAAAATAGAAGGACGCCGAAATAGAGGTTGAATACTGGACAGGATACAGATATGAAAAAACATAATACATTCTGCAAAAAAAACCGAAAAATATTATGGTCTATATGCAGTAGAGACCAGGACCATCAAAAGTGCAGATGAGAAGATAATTTAAACACGGTCGAGAGAAGGAAAGTCGCATATATGGGACATCTGCTGAGGTATAACAACTACAAATGTGTAAAATCTCTAATAAAAGGTTCAGTTGAAGGACGACGAAACAGAGACAAAAGATAGAATTATTGCTTTAAGACATTCAAGACTTGACATGATAAACCGTGATCTGTCATATGCTATATATAACTATAACGTGGATAACTGGAGTATCAAATGTGCAGACGAGAAGAAAATTGATACATTTTAAATGTAAATATATCGACGAATTTTGCATTACAAACCAGGAAGTTCTCAGACAAATGAATAACGATGGACTACTAGTAAACCCGGTCAAGAGAAGAGTGTCGCATATTTGGGATATCTGAAGCGGAATGACAAATATAAATTTGTATCATCTACAATAAAAAGTATAATCGAGGTACGCCGAAGTAGAGGCAGAAGAAAAAATGAGACTAGACGGTATACAGAGATGCTAAAAACCGAGAGTCGTATGGTCATATGGTATATATTACTATATGCAGTAGAGACCTGGACCATCAAAAGTGCAGACGAGAAGAAAAGTGGGGCATTTTAAATGTGAATATATCGACGAATTTTTCGTCCCACGCTACAAACCCAAAAGTTATGGGACGAAAAAATGCCGACAGACAACTAATAAACAAGGAAGTAAATCGCATAGTTGGAATATCTCTTTACAATCGATAATAAAAAGTACACTTGGAGGATGTAGTATTAGAGGCAGAAGAGGGATGTGCAGTCTCAAAGACTGACGCTTGTTGCGCGCGTCTTAAAATAAATTTTTAATTAATAAAACTTTAAAAAACCCGTCAACTTAAAATTGCACGCCGAATTCCAAAAAGAAAAACAACCGGATATGCAGGGCGACCAAAGAACAAAATTAAAAGGTGATGCCAATACCAGGGGTGATTTGAAAAGAGTGAGTCTGAAAGATTGACGCGTGAGTCAAATACAACCCTGTCAAATACAAATCTGTGTTTAGTGTTTAAGTTAAATTGTGTTGTACGTACTTAGTTAAATAGCGCATAAGTCTAAAATTGTGAGGATTAATAACGCCTAATTGTGTTCGATACGTGAGGGTAGGGTTGCCTCCGAGATCAACTACAGTTTTGATTTTTGTGTGGACGGAAGATAAGAATGTCCAATTGTTCCTACTAAGAGAGCTCTTTTAGGCAGAGGAATTGAAGTGTTAATTATTGGCCGCGGTTGGCATACTCTAGTTGGTAACAAAAGGTAATCTGAGTATTGACTCACAGCAGATAAATTTGGCGGGTATTAATGATCCCAAACTTCAAATGTTTTTGTTAGGTTAAGAGAAATAAATTTTTATATTTGAAAATTATGTTCTGTTTGTGAGAGAGGTTGTATGATATAATAAGGTAAGTGTGTGTGGCTTTTGGGGCCCTTTAAATAATCGATAAATTTTGGACAAAAGTGTCCAGGAAGGGCGGGCATTGTGGGGGAACATTAAAATCAAGTTTCTTTGTCATGGATGTATGGTGTTTATCGTTTTTTGTGTTGTTTGTTTGTGATATGATGTAGTTCTTCAATTTTGGCATTCCCTAGTTTGATGGTGGCAAGGGTTGAGAGTTCCCCCCGATAAACAAATGTTCCCAAACAGAGCTAGGATGGAATGTATCAAGCTGCTGAAAACCGAGAGCAGTTACTATAGGATATAAAAATATTAAAATAATGTAATATTGTATGATATGTAAATAAAGAAGAATATATGATCTAAACTAATTATGTTGGTGATTTACAAAGAGAATGATTAGGGTAATATTATATATCCTCCTTACAGCCTCCACTATATTGTGCGTTATAACATCATTTACCACATTGTATTATAGGGCTATACAAATCACCAAATTGTCAACACTTTGTAGTGAGAAAATAAGCCGAGGGAGAGAGAGTGTGTGTGATTGCACCAAAGAGCCGGCATTTGTTGAAAATTATAAGGCAGCGAGAGAGAGTGAGAGAGAGAGAGAGCGATTGTAGCAACCAAGAATGGCAATGCCATTTATAGTTGTTTTTTGGCCACACAAGTTTGCCTCTTGGCTTTGCCCATTACCAAATGCGCGCATGCGTTATGTCGGGCGGCGAGCAAAAGAAACTTGGAAACTATGTTGGCTGGCTGGCTAGCTTGTAAAACTTAAAGACTTTTACGATTTAGTTTTATTTTAAACGTTAAAGCGAGCACTTGAGCAAATTTTTAAAGAAGCGGTAAAACAAAATACACATTTTTGGATTTCTAAAAAAAATCTTTAACTACTACGTGATTTAGTTTGTAGTGGAATAATAAAAAAATAAAACGAAAATCAAAAGCGTAAAGTTGAACGTTTTATTTTTTTACATTGGAATAGCTGCAAAATAACAACAACACCAACAACAAAAAAACTCGTTATATTTAATAAAATTGCCACAACAAAAAACCCAAATTGTAAATGAAAAAAAAAAAAATTGTTTGACTAAATATACACGAGTGTGGTTGCAGGCTGGCTTTGATGGTGGTTTGGCTGGCTGGCTGCCCGACACATATGATTTGAAAAAAAAATTATAACAACAATAACAACTTTTAAGTAATTTAGAATGAAAAAAAATTAAAATCGTGCATTTGTAACAACAAAAAAGAGATGGCAAAAAATAACCTTCATTTGAATAAATTACAAAAAATAAATATTAAAATAAAACACGAAAATAATAAAAATATATATATTTGAAATAAATACCCTTATTAATTATCGCTAAAAAAATATTTAATATAAAAGTGAAACACAAAAAAATCACCTCAAAATAATATCGAAAAGAAAGAAAAAGTTGTCATAAAAAAGTGAAATTGTTTATTTTAGTTTTTGTTCGTCGTCGTCGTCGAACGCTGTGGAATCTCAAAATTAAGAAGCATGGAGAGAAAAATATGCAAACAACAATTTTCGAACCAACAACCTTAAACTCCGAAAGGCGTTAGATGCTAATTGAAAGTGAAAAGTGTTAATAGAAGATCTTAACAAAATAAATACTTTTGGAAAAGTTCGTCAATTTGCATGATGTAAATTGCACTGTGGAATAAGAGGATATTTGCTGGCAATCTGAAAAATGAAACCCAAATAGACCCTTAGTTACCCATGAAAACTAAAATATTGTTATTTCAACATTTCTAATAAACGTTTCTTTAGTATGGTGGACTGTTGAACTTTTTATACCTTTCGGAATATCTACAATCAGTCGGGACTATTTAATTGTAAAATTCCTGCCACGATAATTTTATTCTCTAAAATATATTAAATTACACTCAGGTTGGAGAATTCGGACAGAGAACTGAAAAAATTATATTTAGCCCCGCCAAAAAATCAGTTGGGTCATATATTCGGGCGGTATGTTATTGTAAAATTTCTGCCAGGATAATTATATTCTCTGTAAAATAAAAAGTTTGGCGAACTACAAACCAACTTTCGCAATGAAAATTATGCAGTAGAGACCTGGACAATCAAAAATAAATTGCAGGCGAGAAAAAAATTGAGACATTTGAAACTAAGAAGTTATCAGACGAATAAATACCACCAGACAACTATTAAACACGATCGGGAGAAGGAAATTGTCTTATTAAGAACATCGTCTTACAATCTAGAATAAAAAGTACAATTCCGGAGACAGAAGAGAGATTTACTGGCTTAAAGATATTCAAGACTGAACAAGAAACTTATATTTGGGCCTGCTACGCTTTTTACACCCTTAAAAATACCAAAAGTGGGTTAGGACTTACGTTATTGTAACATTTCTGGCAGGCACTCAGGTTGGAAATTCAGCTAAGAGCTTCAGCTTCCCTGAAATATAATTTTTAAAGTCAACGTCTTGGGAAATCCCAGGAAAATCTCTTAAAAATCGACGTTTTTTGCTGTCGCAGAAAAAACACTCTTTAAAAATCCGCACCTTGGATAGTCGCCATAAACAATATTTTTTAAAAATTCGCACCTTGGATAGCCCCCGGAGTAAAAGGTTCTTTAAAAATCAACGCCTTATATAGTCCTGGAAAAGAATATTCATTAAAATCCGCACCTTGGATAGCTCCAGTAAAAAATTTTCTTAAAAATCCACACCTTAGATAGTCCCTCGGAATGAAATATTCTTTAAAAATCCACGCCTTGGATGGTTCCCGGAATAAAATATTCTCTTAAAATCCACGTCTTGGAGAGTCTCCGTAAACAATATTTTTAAAAATCCCCGCCTTGGAAAGTCCTCCGTAAAAAATATTCTTTAAAAATCAAAGCGCCGGATAGTTCTGCGAATAAAATATTCTTTAAAAATCAAAACCCAGGATAGTCCCGGAATAAAAAATTCTTTAAAAAACCACGCATTGGAAAAACTCCGTAACTTTCCGCCTAGGAAAGTCCTCCGTAAAAAATATTAAAAATCTAATTAAATATTAAAAATCTACGCCTTGGATAGTCCCCGGAATAAAATATTCCTCATTAATCCACGCCTTGGAAAGTCCCCGAAAAAAAATCTATAAAAATCTATTGCTTGGATAGTCGCCTAAAAGAATAATGGGAGAGAAATGCTCCTTTCACCTCGTCTAGAGGAAATCCAGTCCTTTTGCCTAGAGATACTCCCCACAGATATTCTATAGATTTCAGAGAGAATCCCCCTCAGCTTGACTGTGGAGATGCTCCTCAGGTAGTCGGTCGAGACCCAACCCTCAGCTCGTCAAGAGAGATTCCCCTCAGCCCGTCTATTGAGACTTCCTCAGCTCTTCAATACAGACTGGCTTCAGCTAGTCTATAGAGACTCCTCTTAGGTATAGAGGCTCCCCTCAGCTTGTCTGTAGAGGCTCCCCTCAGTTTGTCTATGAAGACTCTCCTCAGCTCGTCTATTGAGACTCCCTTCAGCTCGTTTACAAAGACTCCAGTCATTTTGTCAAGAGATACTCCCTAAGCTAATCTATAGAGACACACCCTTCAGCATCTCTATGGAGACCCCCTTCAGCATATCTATGGGACTCCCTTCAACTCATCTAGAAAAACTACCCTCTGATTGTCCATAGATACCTCCTCAGCTCGTCTACAGAGACTCTCCCCAGCTCGTTTACAGAGACTCCTCTCAGTTCGTCTATAGGGACTCCCCTCAGTTCGTCTTTTAATTCCTCTCAGTTCGCCCACAAATACTCCAGTCATTTCGTCTAGAGATACTCCCTTCATATAGTCTATTGAGACTCACCTTTCAGTTCGTCTATGAAGACTCCCCTCAGCTAGTCGGTAGAGACTCACCCTTCAGCTCGTCTAGACTTCCCTCAACTTATTCAAAGCATGCCAAATTGTATCCACCTAAAATGGGTCGGCTCCATAAAAATACCTTAAATGTTGCCGGACCTATAGATTTTTCTTACCTACAGAATCGGAATATCAATCTAAAGCGATTTCAATTGGTAAATATGCCTAGGGTTATGAAAATACATAAAATGATGCGGAACCTGTATATGTCTCTAAATGAATATTTATCTTTCTAGAATCCGGAATCTAATATCGGTTGGAAAATGTAGTTAAAATCTTTAAAAACCACCTAAAGTGGAGCTAGACTAGAGGCTATTTTTTTCTAAAAATGGTTTTCATTCTCTAAAAATTCGGAATACTAAATTACAGACAGGCGATTGAGTCTTCAATGACATGTGTAAGGATTGAAATCGTGTCAAATATAGCATCAATATTTAATATAGTACGATTTCATATACATGATTTACCAATGTTGCTATGTCTGTCGGATCGATTTGCAAAGGTGACCGAGCGAAGTATAGAAGAACGTATGTTAAATTTAATATTAATCGGTTAAGATTTGGGTATAGCTCCCAAATATAATATGGAAATCAGATTTCGTGATAGTGGCGTAAAGTCTATACGATCGCCTTGAAATTTAGCTCGAGTGAACGAATTGAGTGCTGAGTGAGAAGCTTAGAAGTTTATCGGAGAAGCTTAGAAGTTTATCGGAAATTTTACAAATATCGCCGAATTGAGACTATAAGAATGGGATAGGTAATATTTGATCATGTATAGTTTTGTTCCATTTTAGAGAATTTATTATGGGTTATGATATTAACCAGAAGAGACCTTTATGGTCCATCTATTTCTTATTTTTGTCAAATTATGACTTTTTTAATTTTAAATTCAGAATTTTTATTTTGTAAAATTCCAAGTAATTTTGAATGCAGTTTTTTCAAGCCCACCACTTTTCCCCACTTCTACAATTAATTTGCAACATTTCGATTTATATAATCTATACACGTAAAATACCTGTATTGTTTTCTGTGTAATTGTAGACATATGTATGTATGTGTGTTTGTTGTGTTAATATTTCAAATAAATCTGTAATTTGTTGTTATAATAAAAACACTTTGTCATAAATAACCTCAGAAAAAAAATTAGATTACACCGTTTGTCATTGCTTCAGTTTTTGTTGTTGTTTTTGTTTTTCTTGGCCAGCGACCAGCCCACCTGTAACGCATGACACATTACTCATCATAAACACTGCTATTATTATCATCATCATAAGCAGCCGCAGCAGCAGCACTTTTGCCATTGTCGTCGTATTTTTGGCTGTTACAATTGTTAACTTGGCCCACTCAACTCTTTTTTAAGGCGGAGGAAGAAGCAAAAAAGAAAACAACAACAATGAAAAAATCCAAAAATAAAAAAAAACCCAACTTCCATTTTTTTCGCCGCCTCAACTTAATGACGAATTGACGGAGAGTCAATATAATTTACACATGCGTACACATATAAAAATATGTTTTGTGTTTGTCCACTTTTTCCGTTCCATTGATATGTGTGTAGTTGTGTGTGTGTGTACTTTTTTGTTGTCGGTCATTTGGTCGGATCGATCGGTCATTCGTTTTGTGTCCACTTTTACTTTAAATAAATATAACACGATTATTTATGGCAAGTGGATGGATCGATGGATGTATGAATGAATGCTTGAATGGTTGTACAGGTGGTGGAGTTAGGCGAAGTGTGGAGAGCGCTACACAAAATGCAAAAATCAAGAAGAAATAATAATTTTTTTTAATATGATCTTGGGAAAAATCGGAAGATAATTTAAAATGTTGGAAAATTGACACATTTCGCCGACCTCGAAAATGATTAAAAACAGGCTTAGGATGAACTTCGAAAAAAATATTTGTAGGGATTACGTAGGAAAAAATATTTTTTTAAATAATACACGCTTAGCATGGATCTCGAAAAAATAGCTGGACGAAGAGTGGAGGTCCCTACACATCATCAGACCAAAAATAAAAATAAAAAATCTGGTCGAAATAAAAAAAAAGTATTTTAAAAAATCGAGTTGTGGCCCTTGAAAGATAATTTTCAAAAAGGTGCTCTTTATGAGCCTCGAAAAATTATTTTTAAAAAATCCACGCTTTGGCTAGACCTCGATAAGTAATTTAAAATAAATAGAACTAAGAACTGTCAATATTCAGTTAAAAAATCCACGTTGGAATATTTAAAAAAAAACACGCTTATAGAGCTGAGGATAGGATCTGAAAATAGAGCTGAGGATATGCTTTGAAAAATACACGCCTATAGAGCTGAGTATAGAATCTGAAATAAAAATATGCTTTGAAAATTCCTAGCCTAAAGGATTTGAAATTCGGCGCCTACAGAGCTGTGCATAGGCACCGAAATGGGGCTAATAATATGCTCTGAAATAGAGCTGAGGATAGATCAAAAATAGAGCTAAGGATAGGTCTGAAATAGAACTATGAATATCTGGGAATAGGATGTGAAAAATCGAAGTATATAGAAAAGAGCATATTCATTGAAAAATCTAAGCCTATAAAGCTGAAAATAGGCCTTTAACAATTAAAATTAAGGCTACCTCCTAAGTGTAGGCTTTGAAATATTCATTTAAAAAGTCCACGCCTATGTAAGGGCTTTGAAAAATCCACGCTTAAAGATAGACTTTGAAATTTTCTTTTAAAAAATTATGGGCTTTGAAAAATCAATGCCTTTGAAATATTCTTTTAAAAAATCCACACCTAAGCATGGGCTTTGAAATATTCCTTTGAAAAATCCACCTGAGTATGGGCTTTTAAATATTCTTTTCAAAAACCACGCCTGAATATGGACTTTGAAATACTCTTTGGAAAAGGCTTTGAAATCTTCTTTCTAAAATTTACGATTGAGGATAGGCTTTGAAATATTCATTCGAAAATCCATGCTCGATTTTTCAGTTCATCTGCAAAATGTCTTTCTTAACCCAAGGGCATTCGCTCGTCTATGTAAGACTCCCATTCAGCCCATGTGGGCTTCAGCTTGTCTATGAAAGACTCCCATTCAGCCCATGTGGGCTTCAGGTCGTCTATGAAAGACTCCCTTTCAGCCCATGTGGGCTTCAGGTCGTCTATGAAAGACTCCCTTTCAGGCCATGTGGGCTTCAGGTCGTCTATGATAGACTCCCTTTCAGCCCATGTGGGTTTCAGGTCGTCTATGAATGACTCCCTTTCAGCTCATATGGGCTTCAGCTCGTCTATGAAAGACTCCCATCAGCTCAAGGGCTTCAGCTTGTCTTTCATAGACACCAGCTCAAAAGCTCCAGCTCGTCTAAGAAAGACTCCAATCAGCTCAAAAGCTTCAGCTAATCTATAGAAGACTCCCATCAGCTCAAGAACTTCAGCTCGTCTTTAGAAGACTCCCATCTGTCCAAGGGCTTCAGTTCGTCTATGAAAGACTCCCTTTCAGCTTAAGGGCTTCATCTCGTCTACAAAACAATCTGGCTATAAAGACAGCCTCCTGTTCGTATACAAAAAATCCGTCCAGCTATGAAAGACTCCTTACAACTCGACTGTAAACTCCTTCCTTTCAGCTTGTTTATAGAGACTCCCTTCACTTCGCTTCCGATATATTCCCTTCCGTCTCTAGAGACTCCCTTTAACATCATTCAAAAATACAACGCGCTAATTTCTTAAGTCTTTTGTTTACTTACCTTTGCATTGTATTGCTCTCAATACCATGACCTTGGAAAACAATTTCCACACCCTTTTGAGAACTTTCTTAAAAAAAGCTTGGACAAAAATTCAAATTCATTTTAAATGCCCATGACCAACTGTACGGTGTCTGTTCCATTCCAGCCACATATATGGAAAGAGAGAGTGTTGAATATTTTTTGTTTACAAAAACATCAGCCACAAACACACACAAATTTTTGCTACGCATACACAGACACACACTTATAGCTAAATGATAGTTGGTTTTATTTTATTTTTCCATTCGGTGTCTTTCAATGGTCGTTCGAAAAAATTCCAGCACAGCACCGGTTCTGCGTGCATTTCTTTAGTTTGAATGACAAACAAAAAAAAAAAAAAAAAAACAACAACAAAACACAAATGTGTTAAGCAAGTCAAATAAATTTACATAAAACTCTTCTCGGGTTTGGATTTGTTTTGTTGTAAGCAATAAGAAGTCGAAGCTAGTCGAGAAAAAGAAGAAGCACCAGATTAAGATTGAGGACTACTAAATGACAAACTAAAATTAAATAACACGCTTTAAGCAAATATAGAAACTAAAAACTGTGGACTATGGCCGCATAAAGATTAAGTCATATAAAGATGATTTCAATACGGTTACAACTTTTAATTTCATTTCGGTGGAAAAAAATCTAAGATAAACAATTTCACTTTCTGTGAACGACTTTTTTTCATTTTAAAAAAATAATCAAATTTTTGGCACGCATCTTTAAACCAGATATCACCAGAGAAACAACACAAAATATAATAAATAAAGGAAAATAAAAAAAATACTAATAAATTAAAAAAAAACAAATTATTTGAGAGTGAAAAACACCAACAACAAACAAAAGTGTGTTTTTTGTTTGAAATTTCTTTCTTGTTTAAAAGAAAGAAAAGAAAAAAAAGAAGCAGGGCAAAACGTTTAGCCACCGTACACCGCACAGGTTATCATCAAACAAAAAATACAACAACAAATTAACGGCACACCACCGGCAATATGAATTTCATTGTGATCGGCATGCTAATAATGCAGGCTGCAAGTAAGTAAATTGTTTATGTATTTTTTTGATTTTTTTTCGTATTATTATAAATCATTCATTTCATTATTTATAAAAATAACTTACATTTCCACAAAGAAAAATCTGTAAATATATTTTTTTAATTACAATTATAAAAATTGTAAATACATATTTTTTAAATATACTCGAAGAATATTTTTTTTACAAAATTTAGCTTATAGTGTAGCTTGAGAAATAATTAAAAAAATCCACGCTTAATGTGGGACTCGAAAAACAATTTTTAAAAAATTCTACCTTTAAAATGGTCTTCAGAAAATAATTAAAAATTCAACCGTTAAGGTGGATCTGAAAAAAATATTCCCTTCTATATTTGAACCTAACATAATCCTTTCTAAATTAAAAAAAAATGAAAATATCCGATTCCGTTTTTTTTAACAATCCACCTCGAAAAATAATTTTAGAAAAAACCAAATTATGTTAAAAACCTCAAAATAGGAGAGCAATCAAAATAGTGTGAGTTCACAAAAGACTTAAATAATAAAATATTGGCCGAACATAAGGAAGACTCTATGTGGAACTCAAACCTCATTTTTAAAAAAATCGAATCTAATCAGCCCAAGCAAGGGCTTCAGCTCGTCTATGAAATACTCCCTTTCAGCCCAACGAGGGCTTCAGCTCGTCTATGAGAGTCTCTCATCAGCCCAAGCAAGGGCTTCAGCTCGTCTATGAGAGACTCCCGTTCAGTCCAAGCAAGGGCTTCAGCTCGTCTATGAAAGACTCCCGTTCAGCCCAAGCAAGGGCTTCAGCTCGTCTATGAAAGACTCCCGTTCAGCCCAAGCAAGGGCTACAGCTCGTCTATGAAAACTCCCGTTCAGCCCAAGCAAGGGCTTCAGCTCGTCTATGAAAGACTCCCGTTCAGCCCAAGCAAGGGCTTCAGCTCGTCTATGAAAGACTCCCGTTCAGCCCAAGCAAGGGCTTCAGCTCGTCTATGAAAGACTCCCGTTCAGCCCAAGCAAGGGCTTCAGCTCGTCTATGAAAGACTCCCGTTCAGCCCAAGCAAGGGCTTCAGCTCGTCTATGAAAGACTCCCGTTCAGCCCAAGCAAGGGCTACAGCTCGTCTATGAAAGACTCCCGTTCAGCCCAAGCAAGGGCTACAGCTCGTCTATGAAAGACTCCCGTTCAGCCCAACAAGATTCTATCATTATAGAATTATTTTTGGTCTTGCAAATTTCTAAACTTACAATCATCAACGTTGAAAAATTGTACAAAGACCCTTTACATATTCCGTGCTTGGTTGAAATCATTTTCTCAAAAAGAGCACCCGAAAAACGGGATAATCGGACCACCATTTGAAGTATCTCCCTCAAACCGATTGCCGAAATTGGTATAAAAACAAAAAAAATTTTTGATCCTTATATTTTTAGCAAGGCTAAATTAAATGATGGTGATATATAAGATAAAAACTACTAACTACTGATTTTATCTGAATGATTATATAATAATAATTCCTTAATACATTGTCGATTACAACAACATCATCAAGTTTACAAAACAAAATATTACAACAAATTACTAATAGTGTACAAGTTTGCCTTTGGCTACCTTTTGTCGTTTGTTGCATTACTAAAGAAAAAATATCCGCATTCGATATCAATGAAGTTTGTTGCTTAAGTCTTTTGTTTTTTTTTCTGAAGCCATGCTAATGGAATAAATAATGTAATAAATAAATAAAAAGTATGACATGCACATACAAACATATTTATGCAAGGCAAACATTTTCAATGATTTAACGATTTACATATTTGTTACTAATCAAGAAAAATATCTGATATTGACACAAGTTTCGGTGTAGCACTTAGCTACTTATGGTTCGGTTTTGGCTCTAATGTCATATTTTCGGTGTCAATTCTGTCTTTATTTTCTCCATTGAGCCAATATACCGTGGCATAAGCCCCACAAAAAATCCTAACTGATGTTAGATATTTTGAATTCCAACCTAATGTGGTGGAGGGTGTACGTTTTACTTGTTACTTTTATATAGCTGGAACATAAAGGAAAGCTGTTCCTCTGAGAAATAAATAAATAATTTTTAATCTTCACCACCTTTAATCGAAATATCCTGTTATATAATTTGAAATCATTAATAATATTTTGTGAAATTTATTTTTTTTTTTTTGGTTTTTCAAAACAATTAGCTTTCTATATAATCTACCGAACAATGAGAATATATCTTTCAGCAAAACTATGGCTAAAAAAAAAAATAAATAATTTTCTATAGTGTATTAAGTTCAGATATTGTCTAAACATTACAATTATAGATGATACAATACGCAATTGTTTGGAGACCACATCGGCTTAATCTGAATTTAACAACCATAATTGCAAAAAAAAAAGATCACCAAAAAACAAAAGCAACAATAACACTATCCATACAAAAACAACAACACAAAACGCACAATAAGAAGCTTTTTTTCGACACCACAATTTACCACCACCATTGCCACCTCGAACCATTAGAAGATACTTCCCCAACAACCGGTAATAACTCAAACACCAAACATGTATGATGAAGTTGGGGGTCTGTTGAGTAAACGTTTTGTTTACATACACACTCACACATATGCATACATACGGACATTATACATGCGAGCATTGTAAACATGTTATATTCTTCATTTACCCAATTTTGGTTAGACCAACAACAAAAAAAAAACAACAACAACAACGTCATTCTCATTGATGTTATAGACAATTTACTTTGATTGTTGTTGTGGTTGTTGCTGTTGTTTTGGTTGTTCTTTTTGTTTACAATTGTCATGTTGTTAACAGAACTAGAATTGTTGATTATTGTTGTACAATTGGACAAATAACTGCTCAATTTTCCACTTAGAATTTTAAGAGGGAAAATTATCTGCAAGAGAACGAAAGAAATTAAGGCTAACAGAGGCATGAAATTGAATGACAGTGATGTCACATCTACAATAGTTCGTGATTGAGTCAGAACAGATGAAAATGTGTATTAGATGGCTCACATAGAGAATTAAGGAAATAAAATTGATTTAATTGTAATCGTTTAATAGTACGTTTACATTTAACCGGATTTCGTTAACCCAGTGGGTTTCAATTGTCAATTCCTTTGTTTAATTTTTCAAGATTTTCAATGGGCTGGTAAATCAATACCAATGCTTGTTAAGGTTTTTAACTTTGCACATATATATTTGAAGATTTAAAAGAGAAGAAAAATAATTTACAAAAAATGTTTGTTATTGTTTTGTTGTTGTTTTTTGTAATTAAAGAAAAGTCCTTATTTTTGATGGCGGGCATGATAACTCCTCACTGGAACATCGGAATCCGAAAATTCCAACGGTGTTAGAAAGAGTACATGCCTGGCTCTCGTATGAACTAGGATTATTGACTTCGCTCTAAAATTAACAAAATGGCGGACCTTTGAAAAAATATTTTTGGAAAATCGCCGATTTTTGACCAAAAACCGAGTTAGAAAATAAGGAAGATCTTCACCGATTGGCTTTATCGTAGTTCATACGATAGCTATACACTCACAGAGAAACGTGTAAAAATTTGGAATCGATGGAATCGCCATTCGCAAAAGAGAGAAAAGGCGTTTAAAATTTGAGAAGCCCTTTTAGCCGTCGCTTGACGATGACACAATAAATCGGCTATATTTTCTTGTAGATTCGAATTAAATCCAAATAATTTTGACCCCGAGAAGGGGGGGGGGGGGATGGGTTGTAAAAATTGTGGCGTTTGACTTTTTTCAGTTTTTTTATCTCACCCTGTACAAACTACCTGCTCCTTTTAACCTATAAAAATAACTCTTCTAAAGAAACTTTCTGATCTTCCGTACTCTTATAAAGACTTTCTATAACGTCCTTAAACATAGGATTGTCTATAGAAGACTATCATCAGCTTCGATTTTTTATCTCATCGATTTCGATTCACTTCAAATCAGAGATAAACATTTTATTCAGATCGTCGATAAATTATCCTCGTCTGGGCAAACTTCCTTTTGAATTGTCTATAAGTACTTCAGCTTGTCGATGAAAAATTCCTACGGATCGATATAAAAGGCTCAGATAATAAAATATATCTTGATAGACTTTTTACAATGCCGCTGGAAAGTCCGATCGATTTTAGTTATTTAGTTAGAAGCGAATATTTTTTTTTTATTTTTACAAATTAGCCCTTAGTGGAGAAGGTGTCAGAAAAGTGGCTCTATGTTGGGGCTAGATCCAGGTTTTGTGAAAATATAACGATATAAATATGATAATCCATTCGCTTCAAAAGTATTTTTTTCAACATTTTGACCTTTGTAGGGGAGGTGACAAAAGCAGTGGACCCAAAAGCTTCATCTTATGTCTTGATCCCATTTATATACAAATATTATTCCATAATAGTGTATAAATGTGTTTCTTTAAATCTAGTATAATGTTTTTGGGGTGTGGTCCGATAAGCTCCATCTATGTTTGGGAGGACTGTTAAGATATGCAGTCAGTGGTAAGTATATAGATTATTTCCTTTGAGAGCTATTGTACGCTATGACCATTTAGGCAGACAGTTCCAAGTTCAATTTTTTTTTAAAAAGGATTGGGCCCAAAGACACTTAGGGTCTTTAAACGATAATTTAATGAGGCACATGTTAGGTAGGTCGTGTAAAATTGTATATGACCACATATCAGACGTTGATTGGAAGAGAAAGATAGTTTCTTTAACAATTTTCAAACAAAGTTTTATTATTTTTTGAAAAAAAAATAATAATAATAATTAATTTAAACCAGTGAGCGGAGCAGTATAGTCGGACGGGGCCGACCATATGATACCCTACACAACTTCCACGAAAATCTAACTTTGTGTGGATCTACATTCTGAGCTTGGGCAATATTTTGCGATATTTGAACCCTAGAGGTCAAAAAATATTACTAATATTCAGTACAGCCCTTCTAATCACTTGTCCAGATTCCCTTTACCCTTTTGAGATCGACTCAAAAAACACAAAAAAAAGTTTTCGGTCCACTTCATCCCAAAATTATTATCTCATCATCGCCGAAAATTATAGGAGTTATCCTTGACCATAACTGGAACCTCATGGAATCTATCAAAGCAATCAGCTCTATATTTCCGCCCTCCAGTGTGGTAATGGGTTACTAAATAATATCTGAATACGTAAGCACCTGAAAACATGTACGTGTAACTTCCCCATCCGAGTACATACGACAATATAATTGGTATCAATTTAAAGGCCAACCTCTCCTCTTGGATATATTATCAACTTCTCGGGACTATGTCGTTTAGGAGCTATATAATACAATTTTTTTAATTTTCCACACAAAAGTCAGGGTCCATTTGACCCGCTAAATATTGACCGTTCTTTATCAAAACAGACATGCTTATTCTTTGGCCCGACCCTGTTCTCCATGTAAAAATTCGCGATGTTCGGTCCATAATTGTGGCCTCTGGAGCGACCAGAAAAACCGACAAAAATTAAGTATTTGGTCCATTTCATCCCCTAAATATTAAGCGATCTCCACCAAAAACAATAGGGGTCTTAATTGACCAGAACCCAACCTACATGCAAAATTTCGTGAAGATTGGTCCATAACTGTGGCCTGTATCGTGTTTACAAATTATAATGGACAGACGGACGGACGGACACACATGTCTAGATCGACTCAGCTAGTCGAGATATGACGATCGGTATACATAAAGATGGCTCTAGGACCAATATTTCGCTGCGTTACAAACTCTTGGGGCTGCACAAAGCTATAATAACCTGACAACATAGTTGTATAGGGTATAAAAACCTTAGTATTTTATTTTATTTCATTACATTTCATTTTATTAAGGAAATCATATTATTTCATATAATCGAGGATCATAAGGTTCAAGTTTTTTTTTTTTGGCAGACCTCTTATTAACCACAGGTTACTTGTCGATTGGTTTTTATCATTACAATCAAAAGTTTTATAATATTTATGGCCAATTGGATGCTGGCAATTTTAATGGCTAATAATAGATTTATGACTAAAACCAAAAAAAAAAAAAAAAAAAAACAAAAAATCCGTAAAAAATCTTCAAGCAAGTTTGTTGCTTAAGTCTTTTGTTTTAAAGCACAGCTAAATAAGAAGATGGTTATCTGTGGAGTTTTTTCCCAACAAATTTTGTCATCATTAAAAGGATTACATGTCTCATAGCAGTTTTAATGGGATTTCCTAACATTTATTACAATATAATTAACACTTTTTTAATTTTTAATAAATATAACATTTCGTATAGATAATAAAACAAAATATTATTACAAATTAATGTTAATCATCGGAATAAAAATTGCATGGCAAAAGAGTATCGGCATCTGATTTGTTTAGTTTGTTTTATGACGAAGTTAAATTTTTTTCACATTGACCTGGTTTTTTTCACTTTGTTGTTGCTGCTGTTTTTTGTCTGCCAACCATATTCTGATTTTATTTTCTTCTTCTATATGATTTGTTGTTGTTGTTTTTGCAAAATTTTGATTTTTGTGTGTTTATGATTACTCAACGCATAGATTCATCAATGCCATTCTCATTAATGTTTGTCTTTTCTTATTGGCAATCGACAAACATGCCCGTCAACATCTTTTGGGGCATTACCATGATACAGATGTTAGGAGATCAACACGCAGTGTGTCAGACAAAAAATAAAAAATAAAATCTGAAATAGAAACAGAAGGTGAAAAATTTGTTAATTGAATTTTGAGATAGTTTTTTTTTGTTTCTATTGTGCAGTTATTTTTTAGTTTTATATTATGCAAATCGAACCAAAAAAAATTAACATAACAAATTTTAATAATATTTATGCAAGTTTTAATAATATTTATGTTAATGTGATGAAGCCTGTACATTTTTCGTTTATATTACTAAAATATGGAATATGGATTTTTTCGACTCACGCCCTTGGCAATAAATTTTGCACCATAATTGGTTTGTTGTGAATTCTAAAATCCAAATAAATGGATATTAGCCTTGGATAAATTAACACATTTTGGTGTATCCGCCCATTCTATGTAATTGAATGCATTTAGTCATGGTGCAAAAAATTCCTATTATTTTTAATTAATAGCATTTTTTATAAATAATAAAACTGAATTCCAAGTATTTAAGAAAAGCCCTCTATTTCTCCCATTCAATGAGGTTATATACAAATAAAAGGACCCCAAGTGTGTCTTTTGACCCAATCTTTTTATATCCTTCACCACATTGTGGTACAGGGTATTGGTGTCTTTGTGAATATGTTTGTAACAGGCAAAAGGAAACGAGATAGACACATGGTTCCTTTTGAGAATATGCATAGAATCTCTTTCTGAGTCGATTTATGCCTGTCCGTCCATCTGTAGATGTTAAATTGTAAACAAAATGCAGGTCGCATTTATGATCCGATTTCGATGAAATTTGGCACAAGTCTCTTATTTGGCCCAAGGACGAACCCTATTGAAATTGAAAAAAAAAAATTAGTCAGATTTAGATATAGCTCCCGTATATAGATTCGTCCGATTTAAGGTAAATGGGGCACCAAAGTCCCTATATATTTTTTGACTTGCACGAAATTTGGCCTAGTGTACTGAATTAAGTCCAGAATGGCGTGTGCTGAGTTTCGTGAAAATCGGTTCAGATTTAGATATAGCTCCCATATATATTTACGTCCGAATTAACGTAAATGGTCTACCAAAGCCTCTATATATCTTTCGATTTGTACGATATTTGGCCTAGTGTACTGAATTAAGTCCAGAATGAGGTGTGCTGAGTTTCGTGAAAATCGGTTCAGATTCAGATATAGTTCCCATATATACGTCCGATTTAACGTAAATGGTATATTAAAGCCCCTGTATATCTTTCGATTTGCACAAAATTTGGCATAGTGTACTGAATTAGGTCCAGAATGATGTGTGCTATATTTCGAAAAAAATCGAGTCAGATTTATATATAACTCCCATATATATTATCGTCCGATTTAACGTAAATGGTCTACCAAAGCCTCTATATATTTTTCGATTTGCACGAAATTTGGCATAGTGTACTGAATTAAGTCCAGAATGAGGTGTCCTGGGTTTCGTGAAAATCGGTTCAGATTCAGATATAGTTCCTATATAAATTTTCGTCCGATTTAAGGTAAATGGTGTACAAAAGTCCCTATATTTCATTCGATTTGCACGAAATTTTTAAATTAAGTCTAGAGCCATCGGTGTTACGTTTCGTGAAAATCGGTTCAGATTTACATATAGCTCCTACATATATTTTCGTCAGATTTTAAGTAAACAGGGCCACTAAAGGCCCATAGCAAGGCCGATTGACACAACGTACTGAAATTAATATAAATTAATATCTGGCAAGTTTCCTTGAATCGGTTCAGATTTTTATATAGCATAGCTTTCGTATATAATTTTGACCTATTGAAGTTGATTGCACTCAAATAATCAATGGGTGCCTGCTTTTAAGCAGTGAAACATACCAAATAGCGTGTGTAAAGTTTGCTTTATATCTATTTACAAAATTTAGAATAGGTTGCAGAATGCCATGTGTAGGGATTGATGTTAGTCGGTTTACTTATATATAAAAACTGGATTAAGTCCTTAGATCAAATTTTTCGGTCCACTGCTTTTGAAACACCCTCCACAAAGGTCAAATTTTAGACAAAATTAAATTTTATTCGAAGTGAATGGACTACTCGATTTGATCCAAACTTTTTACATCGTAATATTTTCAGGAAACCTGAATTAAACCCCTCAATATAGAGTCACTTTTCCGACACCTTCTCCACAAAGAGCTAATTTGTAAAAATAATAACTACACCCTTTAAACTAAATAACTAAAATCGATCGGAACCTTCAATGGCATTGTAAATAGTTTGTCAGGAGATGTTTTTTCTCTGAGGATGAAGACTATACATATTTGATGGGTGTCTTTATAGATGATCTGAACGGAATTTTAATATACGGTAATTTTAGACAATTTGATGGTTATTTTACAGCGGACCTGAAAAAAATATGCGAATCTATCATTGATGAGCTGGATGGAGTCTTTCATCGACGAGCAGAGGGTAATATTTATAGATAGAGAAGCTTAGAGTACGTGGGTACCTACCTTACGGTCTTACCCCACGTCGCTTGTGGTCTTGCTGTAAACGCCAGTTAATACAAATCGTCAACCAACTCCATTAAACCAAAATTCAGATACCAGTCGATCACACGTATTTGAACGTGAAACTCATGCCTTTATATGGGTCAGGCGCCCCGTTGTAATGCAACTTCACATCGAACCAAAGCTCTTCCAGCGATTTGGGTATATACCATCTCCAGCACAATGCTCCCCAACTGCCAGGCTAGATCCGTAGATCTAGGGGCTCTGACACCCGTGACCACCAACACCTTACGACCAACAATTGCTCCACAAGCCTGCTAGTTCGGGAAATGGTCCCCACAGACTAACCTCTGCACGTTTTCGTAGCCGAAACTACTAACATTTGAACGAATATCTGCAGGCTCTCCACAGTGGAATAACCGTTAAAAGATGATGAAAAACAGATGCAAAAAACCCACACCCCTCGATGCCAATTTCCACACCGTCTTCCATCCCAACCCACCAAATCATTCCACAAGCATACAAAGTTTGGGAATGGTAACCCTACTAGTTTCAATTCATAATCCGGGACTAGTAAACCCAAAGGCACAGACAAACAACCAAACACCAAAATACCCGGCAATCTGAAAAAAATGTCTATTTCTGATATGAAGTGAATCGAAATAGGCGAACTAAAATATGTCATTTTACAGGAGCTGATGATAGTCTTCTATATATATACTGAGTCCTATGTTTAAGGTCGTTATGATGGCAATATTTATTGTGAGCTGAAACAATCTCTCAGTTGACGATCGGAAGATCAGATTTTATAAACGAGCCAAGAGAAGTATTTATAAAAGTACTGAAAAGCAGAGAGTTTCTTTAGATGAGCTGAACATCTGGAAATGTTTATAGACAATTTGAAACTCAGGTATTTTTTATACGTTAGATGAATAAAGTAGTTTGTATAGGCTGAGCTGAATCCAATATGGAGAGAGTCTTTATAGCCGATCTATTGCTAGTCTTTATGGAAGGAAGTCGTTGTAATGGAGGGAGATTTTATAGACGACTTGAAGCAGACAACTCTCTTCAAGAAGAACACCCTTCAAATCGTCTATAAAAGACTACCTTGAGGTAGTTCTCTACAATCGTCTAAATTTACTCCCTTTAGCACATCTATTAAAATTCCGTTCAGATCATCTAAAAAAATACTAAAACATTTCCCGCTGCTAGGTACAGTTTGCATCCGAATTGTCGCAATTTTGAATGACGGGTTCTTGGAAAGAAAAAATTATTTAATGTTCTGTCCAAGATTAGGTATTTGGTTAGACCTAAGAACATTTCCAAACGAAGTGGCTGTAAGATAGCAGCCACCGAAGTGCCTAAAATTTGGTCCGACCCTACCTAAAATTTTATAAGCAAAACTTTTGTAGAACATTCTAAGGATGAACAAATCACATCGTGTAATAATTAGAGTCCGTTTCAATAAGTTAATGATGAA